>NC_073302.1:5594143-5619143 GCF_027595985.1 Sorex araneus | reverse complement strand
ACACCAGGGCCCCCCCCGGAATAGCCCGGGGACTCACGTGTCCCCCGCTGAGAAGTGGAGTCCCCGCGGACCAAGTTATGTGCTTTATAAGCACAGATGATCAAAGAGAGAGAGCTGAAATGAAGAGGTTGAAACTGTTTATTCATCAACACACAAAGAGCAGAGAAGTGGGCCACTCGGGGACGTGGCGTGGACACCAGGCTCCTCCCCTCCTGCTGCTCTCCCGTCCGTCACAGCGGCCCTCCCGGTTCAGAATGGCTGCCTGGGCCCCGCTCCCCACTCCTGCGTCCCAGGAGAGGCAGGTCTGGAGCGGGTGCCCTTCACCTTTCAGACATTTCTCTAAAGTGTCACCCGGCCCCCAAATGTGCTTTGTGCTGAGCCACATTGAGCTTCAGGGGAGCAAATGGTATATTTGGTCAAAAGTTTCCTCTTGTGGGGCTGGAGTGATAGCACAGCAGAGAGGGCGTTTGCCTTGCACGCGGCCGACCCGGGTTCGATTCCCAGCATCCCATATGGTCCCCCGAGCACGGCCAGGGGTAATTCCTGAGTGCAGAAGCCAGGAGTAACCCCTGTGCATCGCCGAGTGTGACCCAAAAAGCAAAAAAAAAAAAAAAAAAGAAAAGTTTTCTCTTGTGTGTGTGTTGGGGGGGCGGGGTGGTGACGGGGGAGTTTGAGAGGGTGGTTCGGGCCATGTTTGGCAGAGGTCAAGGCTCACTCCTGACTCTGTCCATGCTCAGGGATCGCTCCTGGCCGTGGTCAGGGGGCCATATGCCGGGGGCCACAGGGGGTCGGCCGTGCGCGAGGTGGGCACCTTCGCCCTCACTGCCCACTCCGGCACCCAGCTGGCTCTGTAGCTGGCCGCGGAGTCCGGCCAAGCCTGTCCTGTCCGTCGGATGGTTTCGGCGGTGGCCGTGTTAGCTCCGGAGACGGCCGCATCTCCGGCATCTTGCTCTTGAACCAGGAAGGTCGTCTCCGCCCTTTGCTGCGTGCGGGGGTCCGGGCCTCAGTCTGGGATGGGAGGGTCACGGAGAAGTCTGGCTCCTGCTGTGGCACTTACGGGGTGCCCTGGAGAGGCTGCCAGGGGTGGCCGCAGCCGTGACAGTCCGCGGCGGGAGGGAGACACCAGGCCCTGGCAGGTGTGAGCAGAGCTCCGCAGAGGGTGGGGGGCGGGGCCAGGAGCTGAGGAGGAGGGGCCTGGGGGGAGAGGGGCCCCTGTCCCTGCTGGCCACTGGCTGCCCGCGGGGGGCGGGGGAGGGGACCCGCATGGCCCCAGGTGCTCCAGCTGCACTTCGGTTTTGGGGCCACACCCAGCAGTGCTCCAGGCTCATGCCTGGCTCTGTGCTCAGGGATCACTCCTGAAAGGGCCCGGGGGACCTAACGTATTACCCAGGTCCCCGCGTGTGTGGCTGGCGCCCTCTCTGCTGGACCAGCCCCTGGCTTGGGCTGCATGTTGGCACCTGCTCTGGACTCTGCCTGAAGCCAAGACCAGGGGCGGGAAGCAGGAGGGCCCAGCAGAGGGACAGCGCTGGGCACTGACCCCTCCTCCCCAACAGGCAGGCTCTGATGCCCCAACGCTCGCCGTGTATGTGGGGTGGGGGTGGGGGGTCCGAGCCCCCCAGGGCCCAGGTCTGACCTCGGGCGCCACGTGGGTAGATCTTTCAGGAGCCAGAAAGGGGCCTGGGTGTGGTGGGCATGTTGGGGGGGGGTTCTCACCTCTGAGCCCGGGGGGCTGCCGCCGCCCCTGCCCTCAGCAGCGCCTCCTGGAGCCACAGGTGTCTGGACCCTGGGCTGCCCTCCCTTCCTGGGGTCCCGGAGCAGGGCCCAGGGTGCAGCTGGGCCGGGAGGCTGCTGCCCCCCGTTTCCGCGGCGGGGGTGGGGGTAGTTCCTTCATTTCACGGAGCTGCCAGTGGGCTGTGCAGGGTCCACAGGAGCCCCTCCCTGCTCTGGCTGTGGCTGCTGTCCCCTGCTGGGGGCTGAGGGTACCCCTGTGGGGGTGCTGGCCTGGCCTCGCCCCCCGCCACCCACAGAGGGGGCAGAGCTGGTGCCCTGCACGTGGGCAGGTATCTGGCCTTCGGGGTGCAGTGCTCCAGGGGCCCGTTGGGGTGGGACTCGGCACCCGGGAGGGGGTGGACACCCAGCCTGGACCGAACAAGGAGAAGGGGAGGGTGTGCCCCCGCCCCCCGGGGGTGCCCCGCTGCCGAGTGCTCCGTCGGGCAGAGCCTGGGGTGTGCCGTGTCCCTCAGGCGCCTCCTCCCCCAGGCACTGGGGCGAGGGGCCCCTCTGCGCTGAACCCCCCCGGCCCTTCTTGGGGGGATGCGGGTGCCCCAGCCTGGTGCCCCCTCGTTTCTCAGCCCGCTTTGTCGGGTGAGCCGTCACCCCTCGAGGAAGGACTCAGCATGACCCTGGTGGGGGCCCTCCCCGCTGCCCCAGCCGCCCCAGCCACGTCCAGTGAAGGCTCTTCCCTCCTGGCCCCAAGCCCACCGCCTCCGGAACCTCTGACAACTGTCCATTTTCCAAGGCTCCTGGTCCCGAGCAGACGGTCACCAGGGGGCGCTGTAGCACCAGGCATGCGAGAGTCCCCGTCCCGGCTGGCCTGGGAAACTCCTCCTCAGTTTTCTCAAACCCCAGTGCTCTGTTGCTCAGAAGTGTTTTCTGCCCGCTTTCAGAAAGAAATCAGGGGGCAGGGAAGATAGTCCAGCGGGTAGGATCCCTGTGTTCACTGTGTTGGCCACTGTGTTGGTCCCCGAGTTGATGCTGGTTTGAGCTTCGACACCCCACACGTGCCCCCCCATGCCCCATCAGGAGTGCACCCTGACTGAGCACAGAGCCAGGAGCGAGCCCCGAGCATTGCCCTGTGTTGCCCCCAAACCCAAACCCAACCAACGGACAGTGAACCAAGGGTCCGGGAGAAGAGTCCAGCACGTGTGGGGCTGTGACCCTCCTCGCGCCCCTGCACGGGGGCGGGGAGGGGGGAGTCGCCCTGGTGGCTCCCGTGCCGCCACTGCACGTGGCCTGCTCGGCGCTGAGCTGTCTGAGAGTGTCCGGGGGGACCCTGAGCCCTGAGCCCGGGAGGGCACCCCGACACAGATATTTTGGGGGCCCAAGTGGGACGTGCGCGACTACCACTTTCAGGGAGATATTTGCAGAAATGCCGCCACGATGTATAATGTCACACTGGGTCTGCGTCTGCGCGTCCCACCTGGCGGCCACCACCCTGAGGCTCGTTGCTGTCCTTCGCCACCTCACTGACTATGCCCCTTTGTGATCGTGTTTGGACCCTGCCCCCCCCACTGGTGCCCGGGGGCGGCTCCTCTCTGCTTGGGGACCCTGTGATGTCAAGGAAGCGCCGGGGCCCCTGAGCTGCAAAGCTGGGCTCAACCCTCTGAGTGTCTCCGGGGCCCCAGTTTCCCCCTTCCTTTCTGGTAACCATTAATTTGTTCTTGTAGTCTAGGGTTTTTGTTCTGCTTGATTTTTGTTTGCTCATTTCTTTCTTTATTCAGAAGTTTCCGCTTTTTTCATGCAGTTAAATCTGCCAATAGTCATCTTTGTTTTACGACTTTTTTTTTTCTTTTTGGGTCACACCCAGCGATGCACAGGCATTAACTCCTGGCTCTGCACTCAGGAATAACTCCTGGTTGGGGGACCATGTGGGATGCTGGGAATTGAACCCGGGTCAGCCGCGTGCAAGGCAAACGCCCTACCTGCTGTACTATCACTCCAGCCCCTGTTTTACGACTTTTGAATCATCCTAGACAGAATTTTTTTCCCAAGGTTACAAAGAATTAATGACGTGTGTTCACTCTCGTGAACTTTCTTCACTTTCTTCCGCAGTGCTGGGACTGAACTCGCAGCGTCACCTGTCAAGGCAGGTGCACCTTCTTGGAGCCATAGCCGACCACAACAGTATTTTTATGGGGATTTTTGTTTTTGGTTTGGTTCTTTGATCTATTGCCAGTTTTTCTTTCAAAGGACACTGAGAGCCAGAGAGGTAGCACACGGGTTAACACGCTGGCTTCATAGGTGGCTGACCTGGTTTCAGTCCCCAGCATTGCATAGCGACCCCCAGGCCCCACCAGGAGTGAACCTGAGCACAGAGCCAGGAGTAAGCCCTGCGTACCACCGTGTGTGGCCCAAAAGCCAAGAACCAAAAACCCAAACCCCCAGGAGATACTGGGTGAGATTCTGTTTAGTTTTGTCTCCCTGCCCTTGGTTTTCCTTTGTCACCATCGCAGTGACGGGGTCACACTGTGCCGGGCTCTGTGGAGTGGGGACCCTTTCAGTTCAGTGCTCGTGCAGAACAGGAAGTCTCAGGGCGGCTGCTAGGGGAGTGCTCCCTGGCAGTGCTCGGAGACCTGTTGGACGCACCTGGCTCTACTCAGCCTGGCGGTCTGGGGCCACCTGTGTGACTTGGGGGACTTCGGTGCTGGGATCCAGGGTGGGACCTCGCACAGGTGAGACGTAGGCTCCGGCCTACGGGCTCTCTCCTGGGCGGCCCCTGAGATGCCTGTGGCATGGGGGTCGTGCCCACGTGGACTCGTCCGCCTTCTGCCTGGGGTCAGCCAGGCCGCCCCGTTCGTCTTTTTAGTTTTCATCCAGTAGTTTCCTGGCAGGACGGAGCCTTCTCATTGTATCCCTCCTCCTCCTCCTCCTCCTCCTCCTCCTCCTCCTCCCTACTTCTAATTATTCTTCCAGATGAAATTTCGAATCAGTTTGCTGAGTTAAAGTGAAGCCCTGCCTCTCCCCCCCACCCCCCGGCTCCCCCTTGGGGTTTACCATGAACTTGGGTTTTATTTATGGAGCACTCGGGGGAACGTTGATGTCTTTACAATATTGTCTTACTCGGAGGAGTAACATTTTCTCCTTTTAAGTTTTTGTTTTTGTCTTTCAGGCAGGTTTTAGGACTCACTTCAAATAATTCTTGCAGATTTTCTTTGGAGTCTGTTTTGCGGGGCCTTTTCTCCCCGGCCCCTGCGCCAGGACATTCTCTAGCTGGTAAATGTTTGCATAGAGGAAATAGTTGACTTTATGGCCGGATGTCTCACACGCACAGCTTTCTCCTTGGTCCGGTTCCATTTGCTCCTAGAAATGCTTAAGTTTGGGTTTTTTTTGGTGGCATCCTTTCTAGTCCTTCAGCATGGCAACAGGTTGATCATTTTTCTCATTTTTTTTTTTATGTCTTTTGGTCATTTTAGCATCTGGGCAAGGGCAAGGCCACGTGAAGGGCCCAGTGTGTTATCCCGAACCCAGCCTTAGATTGGCATTTCCGGGACGCGGGGGGCTCCCGTGCCTCTCCCTGCACCGTGGGCTGGGGGCTGCACCTGAATCAGGCTCCAGCCGGGTGGAGGCGGCGCCGGCCGTCATGGGGCCCCTGGCTGGCCCCGCAGCGTGGCACCCAGGGGGCAGGGGCTGGTCAGGGCTCCCCGGGACTCACCAGCGCCGCCAGCCCCCTCCTGTGGGTGCGGGTGCCCCGGCCCGGGGTCAGAGGGAGGAGCCCCTGGCTGTAGCGTTTGCGGAGGGTCGGGAGGAGGAAGGGGGCCGGGCTGGGCCGGCGGTTCCCAGGGCGCACCGCTGCCGTGTGCGTGCGCGTGTATGTATGTGTGCATGTATGTGTCCATGTGCGACCCACATCCGTGCATGTATGTGTCCGTGTGCGACCCATGTTCGTGCGCGTGTCCGTGTGCGTGTATGTGTCCGTGCGCGTGCCCGTGTGCGCGTGCCCGTGTGCGTGTATGTGTCCGTGTGCGTGTATGTGTCCGTGCGCGTGCCCGCACCCCTCGCGCACACCTGTGTGCGTGAATGTGACTGTGTTCGTGTCCGTGCTCATGTGCGTGACCGTGTCCGTGCCCCCCACGCACCTACCTTTGTGTGTGTCTGTGCGCATGCCCGCACCCCCTCAAGTGCACCCGTGTGCGTGTATGTGACTGTGCGCGCGCCCACCTGTGCCCGCGTGTCCACCCGTGCCCAGGGGCAGCGGGCTAGAAGCCCTCCCGATTTCCTTCCTGCATTTTACCGCCCCAGCTTCTGTCTGGGACTCTGACAGGTCCCCCCTCCCTGCCTGCCCCCTTGAGGGGGTTGGACTGGAGGGGGGTCCCCGGGGTCTGGACCATTTGGAAGATGTCACCACCCCAGACCCCACTCCCCGGCCTGGGATACGCGCCCCCCCCCCCGCCGGGCAGCGGCCAGCGCCCCTCTCAGGCAGGGCTCCTGCTTTCCGGAGCCCGAGACGTGGACACAGCATTCTCGGTGGCTAGGAGGGAAACCAGGGTCGCAGCTGGGATTTTCCTTCCCCGTCGCGGGCCCACACACGCCCGCCAGACGGTCCATGGAAGGGGGAGACGTGGGTTGCTCTGTGGTTCTGATACAGCCGCCACGTTCCTGCAGCGTTACATCATGAGAAGCGCTGCGCTTCCAAGGAGGCGCTCGCAGTGCTGTTGTGGTTGGGGTGTGTGTGTGTGTGTGTGTGTGTGTGTGTGTGTGTGTGTGTGTGTGTGTGTGTGTGTGGAGAAGGCAGAGGGAGAAGGGAAGGGCAGGTCATAGTGTGGCACAGATTCACTCCCTCCTGCCACCTGGCCCAGCACCTCCCTCTGCCTTGGTTCTTCTGGCGCAGGAGACTGGGTCCTCGTCTGATGGTCTCACTGATCTCTGAGCCTCAGTTTCCTCACCTGTGAAATGGGTTTTGAAGGACGCACATTTGGGGGTGGGGCTGTGGTTTAGTGGCAGTGCGCTTGCCTTGTTGGCTCCAGGCCACGCTGAGTGTGACTCCCAGCTCCTCCCCCGGTACTGCTGCGTGGGCTCCCTAGTCACAACAGCGTGTGACCGTCAGCGTGTGGGCACCCAGCCAGGGCCGGGGGCTCGGGGCAGCGCGGGGAGTGTGCTTCTAAATCCCTCGCCTTGAGGGGGTTAGAGCGATAGGACGGAGGGTGGGCGCGCTTGCCTCGCACCCTTGCCAAGTCAGGGAGGCTGACTTGGGTTCGATGCCTGACTTGGGTTCAATGCCTTGGGGTCAGGGGTCCCCCGACGGGATTCCTGAGTGCAGAGGCGGGAGTCTAAGCCCCTGAGCACCCGTGGGTATGCCCCACCCTCAGCCTTGGAGCCGAGCAGGCGCCGCGGGGGTTGTTGTCTCGCCCAGGTCCCTAGGGCCCGTGACGGCGGAGGAGCCAGTGACAGCCGAGGGAGCTGCATGTGGCTGGAGGCTGCGTCTTCTCCCGCCCCCTCCCCGGGCTGGTCGGCTGCATGTCAGGGACCCCGGCCAGGTGCCCACCGTGCCCCCCTGAGCCCTGTGCCCGCCCTCCGCGCCGTTGCCTTCCCTCACCCCTGCTGGCTCCCCCCTCTCGCCCCCCTTGAGTGTCTGCCCCGTAGCCAGCGACCTTCAGGGCAGGTCCTCTCTGACGGCTGCTCCTTAAGTGGCCCCGCACGGATGGCGACACGTGTTTCAGAGTGTTGGTGTCACGCTCCTGAGCACAGCTCGGGAGTCCCCCACCCCAGCCCCGACAACAGCAGAGAAAGAAAATTTTTGCCTTGGAATAATTTTCTCTTTGTCATGTTTTAATTTTATTCCGTTTCGGCTTGGGGCTTAGGGCTCACTCCCGGCCCTGTGCTCAGGGCTCGTGCCAGCTGGGGCTTGGGGGGCCGTCGGGTGCTGGGGGTTGTTTCAGTCATTTCAAAATACATCGACTGCGTTTTCACATCGCTGCTTCCCCGGCAGTGCTGTTGGGGTTTGAGGGTGACCGTCTTATGTCCGTATAGACCTTTCTGTCCGGAGGGGCCCCGGGCCGCTCCACCCTGGGGCAGGGCACTCAGGGGCTCAGTCAGTGAACGTGGGGGCAAGGGAGCAGCGTGGACCGTGGCCCTGGCCCCCGTCTCGGCACCCCTCTGTCTCCGGGGCCAGGTTCCCGGCGGCAGGGCGTGAACTTGGCATCATGGGCATAGCAGTGGTCAGCCCAGCTCCCTGAAACCAGAGGGACGGTCTCACGGGTTGGGGGTGGGCCCCATGCCTTCTGCCTCTCTCCAGAGGGGTCGGGGGACGCAACTGTCTTGCCCCGGGCTGGGTTTGGATCCGGAGGGCGCAGGACGTCAGCAGACCCGGGGAGAGCCAGGCCCAGTCACCCGGACGTGGGCGGCACCGTGCCCCACCTCCGGGGCCTTCCCGGGCCTCCGTGTGCCAGGTTGGGGCCCGGCCAGGCCCCGGGGCCTGAGTCTGGAGGGGGGTGGGGCTGTGGTTTCTCTGGCTCCTGGCAAGGGTGCTCCGTCCAGCCTGGGCCTGCCGGGCTGCGTGTGAAGCATCGCCTGTGTGTGCGCAGGCGGCCATAAATCAGGCTGTGTGTCAGGGGCGAGACGCCGGAGTTGGATGGGCACCGCGGCCCTGTCTTCCCTCCACAAAACTCCCCGCTGTTCTCCCGGCCCCGGCCCCCGGCCCGCTGTCCGAGTCTGCCGGGACTCGAAGGGCGGTGACACGCAGCCTGGACTCCGGGCCCCCCCCTCCGCCCCGGCCCAGCCTCTCACGTCCGTCGTAGGATATCTGGGTCCTGGGAGCCCAAAGCCCCTCCTCTCCCTGCCTCAGTTTCCCGGGAGTGAGCCGTCTGTGTCTCCCGGGCTGGTTCAGACGACCCGAGGAGCAGGGAGTGTCGGGGTTAGCCCAGCGCCTCCCCCAGAAACAGTGTTGGCCCCGTTTGCGCTGCTGGGGACAGTGGGGGTGGAGAAGCAGGTGGCCGCGGCCTTGTCCTTCAGACGAGACGAGACGTCGGATGGGCGCGGGGGGCCCATCTTGGAAGCTGGTGCCAGCGTGGAAGGAGAATTTGTCAGTCGCTGCCGGTCACCCAGGGGGAGAGAGGCTGGGCCTCGGGGGTGCGGAGGGCTGCGCGGAGCAGACCGGGGTCCATCCCTGCTCCCCGGGAGCATGAGGCACGGCCCACAGGGAGCCGCCTGCCACACGTGCAAGCGAGGCCCCTCGGTGAGGGTCCGGCTGGCGCTCTCATCCCCCCGTCACCCCCAGGCGTGCTCCCCTCGGCTCGGAGCCGGCCCTGGAGCTGGCCTTGGAGCTCTTGAGCTGGTTTGACTCCTGTTCATTTTTTTCCCTCGCTCACACAGAGGTACTCGGGGGACGGACCCTGCGTCTCCCGCCTGTGGTGGCACCTCCGTTGCTGTCCGGGTCTTTCCGGGGGCCTCCCTGGGCTCCAGCCCTGTCTCTCTGGCCCTGGGCATTGCTCAGACTTTATTATATTTAGGGGCCTATTAGTAATAGGCCCCCTCTGCTGCCAGGTGTCACGTGAGTGTACAGGGACGTGGAAGGGACACGGGCGTGTGCTCTGTCACTGCAGCCTCGACTGGGGTTGGGTTTCCAGGTGGGAGGATGCGCCCGTCCTCACGCTCAGCTCGGCGGCTCGGGGAGCGGCCGCCGTCACCCCCACCCGCTTCCCCAGCATTTCCACGGCTCAGAGGCTCCCCTTGCCCCCCCCCCCCCCGAGCACAGTCCTGCGTCCGCCCCCGGCCGGCCGCACATGTGCCTTTGATCTCTCTGAAACCAGCCTTTCCTGGCCGTTTCACAGGAGTGTCCTGCGTACAGTGCTCGGGGCTCTGACTTCCTCGCCCTAGCGCAGAGTTTCTCAGCGTTACTCAGTCGCAGCCGACACTGGAGCTTCGTTTCTCCCGACACCAAGGAGCCGTCGCACGTGGTCGGCTCGACCACCAGGGCTGGGGTCACACATGCTCTGCACACAGGAACCCGGATTTCTTTCTTTCTTAGTTTCGCTTTTTGGGTCACACCCGGCGATGCTCAGGGGTTACTGCTGGCGGTACTCGGTAGACCATATGGGATGCTGGGAATCGAACCCGGGTCGGCTGCGTGCAAGGCAAACGCCCTACCCGCTGTGCTATCGCTCCAGCCTGAAACCCGGATTTCTTTTGGAGGGAGGCACGTTAGGATGGGTGGGCGTTTTGAGCCATACCCGGCAGTGCTCAAGGCTGACTCCTGACTTTGTGCTCCGAGATCACTTCTGGTAGGATCGGAGGAACCTCTGCAGTGTCTGCTGGGGACCCAGCTCGGCTCAGCTGGGTGCAGGGCCGCGCCCTCCCTCTTTTGCCCTCTCTGACCCATGGGCCCTGAGTTCTATCCCCGTGACCTCTGGGTCCTGCCAGGAATGGCTCAGAACACCAAGACCTCGACACAGAAAACAGAACCTGTCGGCCGTGTTCAGCTGGGGCGACCGGCGTGTAACCGCGCTCTCGGGGCCCCCAGACTCCCCCTGGGCTGGTCTGCTGGGGGCTGTTTTCTCATGTGTCCCTTTGCCTTGCAGGACTCGAGCAGACGGGTTATGTCACCGCCACAGGCTGGCCTGAAGCTCCCTGCAGCCCAGAGACTATGTACAAGCGGAATGGTCTGATGGCTAGCGTGTTGGTCACCTCTGCCACTCCACAGGTACGGCTCCCGGGGGCGCGCGGGGGGCGCGGGGGGCGGGCCGGGGTGGGGGGCCTCTCCCCGCTGACCCACGTCCCGGCTGAGCGGGCCGGTGGGGCCGCAGGGCTCCGTGAATGCCCCCATTCTTAGCTCTCCGCGGGCCCCTGGCCACGCCAGGCGTGAGATTTGGGAGGCCGTCAGCCCCGGGCCGCCACCGCTCCCTCACGCCGCCCTCTTGCCCTCTTCAAAGCGAAGCGAATACCTGCCCGGTCCACCCACGGCAAGTGCCACATTCCATTTTGGTGGCAAGAGGGATCAAACCTTCCCCAAGAAAAACTGCCGCCGCCGGTCGTAAATAAATCGCCTTGTCCCGAGTGAAGTCGGGCAGGAGTGGTTCCCGCCGGCCCCGCCGTGCGGTTTGCTTTGCTCGGCAGGAAATGGCCCTAAGGACTGGCGGGCTCACGGGCTGGGGGTGTGAGGGTGGAGCCGAGACCAGCAGGGCAGGGGCGGGAGGTTGGGGTCACCTGAGGCCCAGGGATGCCACCCTGTGGGGGGGGGGGGCTGGTGTCTGGCTCCCGGGAGGACCCGCAAGGCAGCGCTCAGTGCTCCGAGCTCGCCTGCCTCAGTCGCTGGGGCTCGGAAATGGGCAGCTCAGTCACAGGAACCAGCTTGTTTCTTCTAAGTCTTTTGAAAAGAGATTTCTCTCTCTCTCTCCTTTTTGTTTTTTTTTTGTTTGTTTGTTGAGTTTGGACCACACCTGGTGATGCCCAGGGGTTACTCCGGGCTCTCTACTCAGGAATTACTCCTGGCGGGGCTTGGGGGACCGTAATAACATGCTGCGGATCCTCCTGGGGTCAGCGCCGTGGAGGGCAAGTGCCTTGCTTGCCGTACTACCGCTCGGACCCTAGATTCCTCATTTTGGTCTCTGGCCCTAAAGGCGGACTTCTGAACACCTCGTAAAAATCCCACGATTGCACCAGAGAGGGTCAAGTAGAGCTTCCTCATTCTTCCCCCCCCTCCTCCTCACCCCCAGCTCCTCCTCTGAGTATGCAGTTTGGGGAAGGGACAGTGCTTGCTCTCAGAGGGCTCTGGGTGGCAGAGAGACATTTGGGGCAGGTGACACAGGGTCCCTTCTGGGTAAGTCTCATAGAACCCCGGATCCCAGAACGGTTTCCTGGTAACTGGAAGATTCAGGCTCTGTCCCCTTTACGGTGTACACCTACAGGAGTGAAATGCCTCCCTTTCTCGGGGGGTATGAGTAAGTGTGCGTCTCTGCACCCGGATGCATTCCCCACACACGCACATATGTCCTGTGTAAAAGAACATCTGTGTTTGCATAGACATAGACATGCATGAGGCTGTGTGTGTCCAGCCCCCGGGAAGGACCCAGTACTTGTTGAGTGAACAGACACGTGCAGTCAAACGACACAGCGACACCCCCCACCCGCCTTGGTTCTCCGAGCATGGCAGGCCTGCGTCCCGCCTGCTCCCCAGGGGGTCTCTGTCCTCACGGGCTCGCTGTGGCTTCACCCCGGGAGATGGGGAGGAGATGGAGGTGCAGATGGAGACAGGGCTGGTCAGGAGCGAGCAGGGCCCACGCCGGGCCCGGATGCCACTGGCGCGGGGCCCCTGTGGCTGTCAGGTCCGTCCCTGGAGGTGCCAGGTGATTGACCGCAGGCCCTTGTCCACTCAGGACCCTTTTCCAGAGCATTCGGGGTGACCGCAGCAGTTTGACGTCGGTGCCCCTCGGGGAGGCTGACCCGGTGCCCGTGGTATTCTAGAACACGCCTGCCTGAGCCCACTTGGCGTCCCCCCGGGCCAGGGTGCGTCTGGCCGTCGCTTCCTGGACCCCACGGGCTGCCACCTGCCCCTCCCCCAGGGCAGTTGCTCCCCGCAGCTCGAGTTCCCGGCCGGGACGTGGGGTTTAGTCTGACGAAGTCCCATGCCTGGTGCCAGAGGGTGACGAGAGCCCAGTGGCGTGGTGGCCGGGTGCCCGGGCACCGGAGCTCGTGAGCTTCACGGCCGCCGCTGCCGAAGGTCGTCTGAGCAGCATCCGCCATCCGCGTCGCCGTCTCGCTCGCGGCCGGCCGAGACTTCCAGGCCTCAGTGTCTGCTCCGCCCCCGTGCCCCTCACGTGTCTCGTTGTTGACTCGGGGTCTCCGTCACCGGACACTCCCATTTCCAGTAAGATTGCCGCATTTTTTCCAGATACAGCCCTTTTGGAAAGTGAAAGAAAGAGGAATTAGTCAAAACATATTCTCTGGATCCCGGGCCAAGACGTGGTTCATGGAAACCGCACAGCCCCACTCCGGGGCTCGCGGCGAGCGAGTCCATCTGCGGATGGGGCACGGTTGTGGGGGCGGCGAGCTCCGTTGGTTCCCCAGCGCAGAACTCGGTGGAGTTAAATAAAAACAGAAGAGAAGCTGTGTGCGGCGTTCTGGCTGAACCCACGCCCGCGCCCCCCCCAAAAAAAGAACACAGCCCATGTTGGGTTCACACCACCAGCGGTATCGGAGCCCCTTTCTCTGCAGCCAGGGTGTGCAGTGCTCCCCCCCCAAGGGGTACCCCTAAACACAGCCTTCCCGACGGCCCCTCTCACCACAGCCGCTGGCTCTGGGTCGAGCTGGCCTATCCGTGAACGCGCCTGTGTGAGCCTCTTGTGTCAGTTCCCTGCGGCGCAGCCAGCGGTGAGGGTGAGACCAGGTGACATCTGGAGGCAGTGGCAGTGCAGACGGTCTCTGGTCTCCGTGCCCCACTGGCTGACCCCCACCCAGGGAGCAGGGAGGGCGGCGCTCGCTCCCGTCTGCCGTCAGAAGTGGCCGACCCGTGTTCACCTCCTCCCCGTCCCGGCTCTCCCGTGTCCCGGCCGGGGTGCTCTGGTGGTGGGGGTGGGGAACCGCGTCCCCTCTCCTCCCCGTCTGTGAAACGGGGATCCAGCTCCTGAAACCGTCCCGCGTCGGGTCAGCCGGGGTGACCCCATGGGGTGCTGGGACAGAGGGACGCACCGGGGGCCGACGGGCGCGTGTGTCCCCGGGTGCTGCCGTCACTGCCGTGTCCCGCCCTGCCGGACGCCTGAGTGGCCCCGTCTCTCCCGCCCGCAGGGCAGCAGCAGCTCCGACTCTCTGGAGGGCCAGAGCTGCGACTATGCCAGCAAGAGCTACGACGCCGTGGTCTTCGATGTCCTGAAGGTGACGCCCGAGGAGTTTGCTGTAAGTGACGGGACTGGAGCCAGGGTTGGGGCGGGGGAGGGACAGGCTTGGCGCCCAGCACCGCCGGGAAGAGTCTGCGAGCACTGAGCCCAGAGTCACCCCTGAGCAAACCCCGAGACCCCCCCAGAACGCCCAGTCTCCCTCTGGAATGCCAGCAAGGAGCAGGGGTGCTGGCCTGCTGGGAGGGGCTGGTGAGCAGGTGTGGGGGCCCGGGGAGTGCAGGGGTGGGGGAGCAGGGCACTCCCCAGTCTAGAGCACTGGCTCGGGGTTTATACTCGTGTTCGGAAAGGTCTCGATTGGGCCCCCCGTGCCCGGGGCCTCCCAGGTGTCCGGAGACAAGACGCTTGTTTCCTGCCGTCTCACACCTCGTTGACTGTCGTGGTCGCAGCTTGCTGGCCGCGAGTCCCCGTGCTCCCGCGTGTTGCCCCGCGCGGCCGGGCCGTCGTGGTGCTGTTCTGCGGGCCGAGGAGCTTAGCAGATGACAGGGGTGCGGGCGGTTGGTTCCCTCTCCACCCCCGTGGGGCCGCTGCTGCTGGGGGCCAAGGGGCGCTTCCTCATGGGAGGGCCGGACCGGCCCCAGGGGCTGCCGTGACTTGGTTTCCCACTTTCCCACTCTGAGGGAGTTTCCATGAAAAGTAGCAGCCGGAGATTGATGATGTCCGACCTTTCAAAGTTATTAGAAAAAAATAATCTGCTTCAGGGCATCCCGGAGGTGGGGGGCGGGTGAGTTCCCTCCCTACCCCAAGGACCCAGCCCCGACAGCCAAGACCCTCCAGAACTCAGCCGCTGCCAGGCTCACAGCTGCTGTCCACTCAGGCTGAGCCTTGCCCAGAGGGAATCCTTAGAAAACCCAGGTATGGGGCTGGAGCGATAGCACAGTGGGGAGGGTGTTTGCCTTGCACGCAGCCGACCCAGGTTCGATTCCCAGCATCCCCGAGCACTGCCAGGAGTAATTCCTGAGTGCAGAGCCAGGAGTAACCCCTGTGCATCACTGGGTGTGACCCAAAAGGAAAAAAAAATAAAGAAACCCAGGTATGCAGGACTTGTGACTGAAGACTCCAGGTTCAACAGAACCGGGAATGGGTGACCTGCCCCCATCTCCCTTTTTCCAGCAACTTGGCAGTCACGCCCATAAGCCACCTCTGGCTGGCGCCAGATAATCTCATCAACAGCCACGATCCAGAGACTCATTATATAAATCTCTCGGAAGAGAGCATAAAGCGACTCACCATAGCCATGCCTCCGGACCCTGCACCAGGCTGTTTCATTCCGGGCAGCCCAGAGTGGGGGGTGGGTGAGTTCCTCTCCCCACCCCAAGGGACCCAACCCTGGTGACTGAAAGCTCCCTGACTTCTCATACCTCACACCGCTCATACTCCAAGAGTAGTGGTGCACCACATTTGATGGGGTTTGAAGAAAATGGCAACTAATCTTAGAGGGAAATCTATAAATATATATATGCACACAAGGCTCAAACTGTAACAACAGGTTAGTAATCTCTTATAGAAGGGCTTAATGGCCCCTGAGTGAAATACAACAATCTTCACACACTCTCCTCTAAGGAAACTTTTTTGAAGGATTTTCAGCAGTTTTTCGTAATAAACAATTACAAAATAAATTATTTTGTCTCTGCTTTGGGGCAGGGGTTGGGGTTGGGGTCGGAAACTCCTGAAATAGGGTGGTGAGAAGCTGTAACGGTGGTGAGATTGGTGTTGAAATATTACATGTAATCAGATATTGTGAACTACTTTATAAAAATAAAATAAAATAAAATAAAAAAAGAATCCGTGGAGAGTTCTGATAGATCAGAGTTTCTCGGGGGAAGGGGGGTCCTGTGGGCTCCCAGGATATTCTAGTGGGGCCAGGGGTGACAATAGCAGAAGTGGGAGGCGCGACGTGAGACCAGGGGACCAGCTAGTAGGAGGGGCTGGGGAGGGGAGGCGCAGGAGGGAGCAAGGTTGAGGAACCGTGCTAAAGTGTGAGTGAAAGTGAAAGCGTGCCAGCGAGTCTAGCCACAGAGTAGATAAAAACTGTCACTTTCTATTTCAAGATATGCTAAGAGACTCTAAAACATACGCATGCTGTAAGAGAGGAACAGGATAAATATCCAATAGAAATACCTCTGTCATTTCTCAGTCTCCTCAGTTGGTGACGGAGCCTGGGGAAGAATTGAAAATGAAAAAAAAAATTTGTTTTGGAAATGAAGGTTGAGCTAGAAGGAATACGGGAGCAGGTAAGCCTGACAGAGAACACCTGACGACGATGGTGAGAGCTCAGGGTATTAGGACAATGAGCAGTGACAGGACTGGGGACAGGCAAAGAATATCCGGGACAAGACACCGACATTCCTGAAAGGGATGAATCGAAGTCAAGGAAATGGAACGGACGGATAAACATGATACTTTATGAAGAAAACACGAAGAACATACACAAAAGTCCAGAACAGCACACTGAAAGGGCATGTTGTGAGGCTGACAGCATTACGCCCCAGGGAGCGGGACCGGAGATAGAGTGATTCTGGGTAAACTTCTGGAAATTAAAACAGTAAAGAGACTCTCGGGGCTCTCACAGAGCAGCCAGTGACTTTCCAGAGAAACGACATTAGCCCCGTCTTTCAATGGAATCAGGTAAAACGATGCCAATCATTTCTTTGTGCTCACCCATCATCATGGGGAAGGGACCGCACCCAAGGACCCACAGGTGCAGGCTTGTGCTCCAGCCCCCAGTTTTTGGGGTGCAGGGGAGTGACACCTGGCTGTGCTCCAGCTGGACTCTTCCCGCCAGAGACGCACGTAGCCAAAAGAAAATGAAGAAGTCGAACGGCATAATCAAGTGAAAATGCGAGTTGAACCGATTCGGCAAAACTGAACCCCAGCAAAAGTCGCCGTCCAGGACAAGACCCAAACTCCCCCGAGCAGGCCGGGTCTCAGCATCCCGCTCAGCAGGCCGTCGTTCCCCGAGCCGGGGCCCGGGACTCTGCGAGCGCAGACTCAGACACCGACAGTGATCTGCGAGCCAGTGGCCTCAGGACCGGCGGGGGGCAGCTGGCACGTGGTTCCCGGGGAGCCAGAAGGAGGGAACGTGGCCCGCCCGGGCTGTCGGGCCGTGCAGGGGAGCCAGTCTGCCGGGAGTGCCGACCGGGTGGCTTTCAGCCCGGCTGCACGTGTGGGCCTGCGTTGGGCCGAGGAGTGGCCGCTGAAGACCACGGAGGGAACATGCAGAGGACCTGCGGACATTTCCCGACTTCCTGTGCCCGTGGCCTTAACGCTGACGTTTGGAGATGGTCGAGCCCGTCGAAGCACGAGACGGGACGGGACGCCGGGGTTCCAAGGCAGCCGGCGCCCCGGGGATGAGGCTCTTCAGGCGAGAGGAGGCGGGGAGCCGCGGCCGGCCGCAGTGCTGGGAGCGAGGTCGCCGGGAGAGACGCGTGCCCTGACCTCGAGCGGGAAGGAGCCGCTGGGTGCCAGGCTGCCGTCTTGAAGTACTCGTCACCCAAGGACGCCCGGGCGGATTCCAGGGGCCAGAAACCATTCAGGGCGGGTTCCCAGCTGCCGCGAGAAGGCGGCCAAGCACATGGGTCACGCGGGGAGGACTCAGGGCCCCACCGGGGGCAGCTACTGCCCGGCCCCGGGAGGGTTTGGGCTAGAGACGGAGAATGACTGTGATGGACTGAAACCCATCCAGCCGCCGTTTGTCACTGGACGCTGACAGGGGACCCATTTATCATACTCGAAACGGAAGAGGAGGGCGTGGGAGCGGCTTCAGGCACGCGCCTGGCGAACCAGGGCTGAGGCCAGACCCTTGTCCGGGCCCCGGTGCCCGGCAGCCCAGCGGCCCCGCTGTTGGCACCCGCCCGCTCGCCAGGAGGAAGGCAGGCAGGTCTCTCAGTGCCACCTCTTTCCTCTCTGGAGCTACAGGGATTGTTCTGCCAACAATAGGCTCGGGACCTTTTAGTTTTTGTTTTTTTAAAAAAGATATTATCTAAATGCAGTCCATGATTGAATCCAGAGCGAAACCACTGTTGTGAAAACAATCCTGGGATCCTAACTGGCAGTTTGTGCATGCGCGTGTGTGCGCATGTGTGTGTGCCTCGCCGGGGATCCAACCCAGGGCCTCTCATGTGCAAGGCGAGCGCCCTCCTGCTAAGCTGCGTCCTCTGGCGCCCCTCAGCAAATCCGAACGTGGACTGTACATTCGATAATACTCCCGTGCCAGTGTCCACTTACTTCCTGGATGTAATGACTCGGCCGTCGTCTGGCCGTTACATTAGGAGGATTGATCGAGGGCTCGGGAAGTGACATGCCGAAGTACTTAGGGGACCTGAGTCCTAGCAGCCGCCTTTGACTCTCAGGCGGCTCAGGGGAAAAGAAAGAAATGGCTCCTTCTGTAATTACATGCCTAGAGATAAAGCTAACAGAACCAGCAGCCGTGAGGAGTGAAGGTGGGTGAGCTGTTGCCGCGTGCCAGCGCGTGATTCTCGCAGCTTCTTGGGCAAGTCCGACATCTGTTTAAAATAAGGAGCTGAAGAGCCCCGTTGCCGCCAGCTGGCCTCCAGGGCAGTTGGAGCCCATCTCCCGATGATGGCCGGGGGCCACCGTGGCGTCTTTCTTCCTGTTTGATTTGCATTTCCCTGACGACCAACCAAGAACCGTGTCATTTCCGAAGCTGCCAGACATGTGCTTCCTGAGGCCCTGGGAGCAGAAGCCGGGATAGATATTCTGGGCTGATGCTGTCATGCCCTCGGGGAGTCATCGAAGCACATTTATCCTATTATGCGATGTTCCAGGGACTTGCCAGCGAGTTGTTTTTGTTTGTCAGGGAGAGCCGTGTAAAAAAGGTTGTGAATGGGGAGGGTGGGTTTGGTTCGGTCAGTATCGTGCAGGGGCGGGGGTGGCCACGGCACTGTGCTTGCCAGCATGCGTGGACGCCGCCCAGCTGTGTGGTGCAGTGATTTCATTTGGCCACATGGTCTCTGTTCCTTCAGGCCACTCTGGGATGAGTCTG
Source organism: Sorex araneus (assembly GCF_027595985.1). NCBI lineage: Eukaryota > Metazoa > Chordata > Mammalia > Eulipotyphla > Soricidae > Sorex > Sorex araneus. Next base: position 5,600,537 of record NC_073302.1, on the reverse strand, counting down.
TGAGTTAAAATATAAAAAAAAAAAAAAATTATTTTTTATTCTTCAGCTTTTTGGGTCACCACCCAGCAATGCTCGGGGGTTACTCCTGGCTCTGCACTCAGGAATTTCTCCTGGCGGTGCTCTGGAGACCATATGGGGATGCTGGGGATTGAACCTGGGTCGGCCGCGTGCAAGGCAAATGTCCTCCCCACTGTGCTGTCGCCCCAGCCCCTAAGTCTCCACAATCTAAAGGGTTTATCTCTGCAGAAATGTTTTGTCGTTAAGTGGAGACGGACAGGCCACTTTTCTTAAAAGTGAGGGGGCCCTGGGTGAGGAGGGGGCCCCTGCCAGGTGATTGGTTAGACTGGGCGTCCTGTATCCTGTAGGGAGTGCGGGAAGGTCACGAGGAGACTGGCCCGAGAGTATCCCACCCTTGGGGCGCCTCGATGCTCCTTTGAGGCAGAGGCTCCCGGAAGACCCCGGGACTGTGTGCTCAGGACCCGCCGCTCAGAGCGCGGTGACGTCCGTGAGCGTGCGTCTTAGGAAGGAACAAGCCCGTTTCCTGCCTTGGGATCTGAGGGGCACCTGAGCGGCTCAGAGTTGGGGCGTCTGAGGATGCGAGCTGTGAACTCACGCCCGCCACAGCCTGGCAGGGACGCCGGGCCCGAGCACGGCGAGCCCCCTGCCCGCTCCCCCGGCCTCGGACACCGCTTTGCCCCCCGCCCCCAGCCTGCAGCTGAGACTCGGTTTCCGCAAGGCCCCTCTGTTCCCCCTGGGAGTCACCCTGGGCCCCGTCTCCCCCCGCTGCAGGACACGGGCCCGTCTCGCTGGCTGCCCCGGCGCTGGCTGGCCCGGACCCGGCCACGCGGTACCGTGTGTGGCGACCCTGCCGCGGTGGGGCGTGGGCCAGTGATCCGGAGTGCAGGAACCCTCTGGCCCCGGGCTTCTTTCTTCCCAGCGCGTGGCCCACCGGGAGCAGCCTGCGCCTGGGGAGGGGCGAGAGGCGCCCCCCGAGGCCCCCTGTGCATACCCGAGTCCTGTCCCTCCACGCCCTGCCCCCTGCACCCCAAGGACAGTGTGCTCTGCCCGCCTGCAGCCTGTGCCCTGGCCTTGCATGTGGTCACGCTGCACCTTCTGCCTGTGTGTTTTCCCCAGTGTATATCCCCCCAGTGTGTCGCAGGCGTGACGCTTTCGAATGATGGTGTTTGAAAGCTGACTCAGCTGACTCTAACAGCCTGCTTGCTTCCTCCTTCCTTCCTTCCTCCTTCCTCCCTCCTTCCTTCCTCCTCCTTCCTTCCTTCCTTCCTTCCTTCCTTCCTTCCTTCCTTCCTTCCTTCCTTCCTTCCTTCCTTCCTTCCTCCCTCCCTTCCTTCCTTCCTCCTTCCTCCCTCCTTCCTCTTCCTTCCTTCCTTCCTTCCTTCCTTCCTTCCTTCCTTCCTTCCTTCCTTCCTTCCTCCCTCCCTTCCTTCCTCCTTCCTCCCTCCTTCCTCCTTCCTTCCTTCCTTCCTTCCTTCCCCCTCCCTTCCTCCCTCCCTCCCTCCCTCCCTCCCTCCCTCCCTCCCTTCCTTCCTTCCTTCTTTCCTTCCTTCCTTCCTTCCTTCCTTCCTTCCTTCCTTCCTTCCTTCCTTCCTTCTTTCCTTCCTTCCTTCCTCCCTCCCTCCCTCCCTTCCTTCTTCCTTTCTTCTTCCTTCTCCCTCCCTCCCTCCCTTCCTTCCTTCCTTCCTTCCTTCCTTCCTTCCTTCCTTCCTTCCTTCCTTCCTCCCTCCCTCCCTCCCTCCTTCCTTCCTCCTTCCTTCCTTCCTTCTTCCTTCCTTCCTTCCTTCCTTCCTTCCTTCCTTCCTTCCCTTCCTTCCTTCCTTCCTCCCTCCCTCCCTCCTTCTTTCCTCCTTCCTTCCTTCCTTCCTTCCTTCCTTCCTTCCTTCCTTCCTTCCTTCCTTCCTTCCTTCCCCCCCTCCCTTCCTCCCTCCCTCCCTCCCTTCCTTCCTTCCTTCCTTCCTCCCTTCCTTCCTTCCTTCCTTCCTCCCTCCCTTCCTTCTTCCTTTCTTCTTCCTTCCTTCCTTCTCTCTCCCTCCCTCCCTCCCTCCCTCCCTCCCTCCCTCCCTCCCTTCCTTCCTTCCTTCCTTCCTTCCTTCCTTCCTTCCTTCCTTCCTTCCTCCCTCCCTTCCTTCTTCCTTTCTTCTTCCTTCCTTCTTCCTTCCCCCTCCCCCCCTCCCTCCCTCCCTTCCTCCCTCCCTCCCTTCCTTCCTTCCTTCCTTCCTTCCTTCCTTCCTTCCTTCCTTCCTTCCTTCCTCCCTCCCTCCCTCCCTCCTTCCTTCCTCCTTCCTTCCTTCCTTCTTCCTTCCTTCCTTCCTTCCTTCCTCCCTCCCTCCCTCCCTCCTTCCTTTCTCCTTCCTCCTTCCTTCCTTCCTTCCTTCCTTCCTTCCTTCCTTCCTTCCTTCCTTCCTTCCTTCCTTCCTTCCTTCCTTCCTTCCTTCCTTCCCCCCTCCCTTCCTCCCTCCCTCACGGGGCCACGGAGGGGAGAGGCCGGGAGCTGTCTCAGCCGTCGGTGGCCCCTGTGTCCTGCCCGCGTGTTGGGCGGGCGTGTCGTCAGCCCTTTGCCGGGAGCGGGCGAGCAGGCTGGACGCGTGTTCGAGGCCAGGCCTTCTGCACTCTGGTCTGGACTGACACCAAGTCACCGTGAGCGGGGCCCTGAGGGGAGGCTCCAGGCACATGCCAGGGCCCCGTTGCTCTTAGGCCCGTTTCCAGCCGCGTGCCCGTGCCCCGTGGCTTCTGGGACACAGCAACACCCCCCGCCGCCCCCGATGGGGTCTGGGGCTTACACCTGTGCCTGGCCCTCGTCCCCTGGCCTGTCGCCAGGGCATCTCACCTGACGTTGGGCTGCCACGGGACACGTGGAGGTGTTAGCTGGGTCCCCACCCTGGTGACCCGTGGGACGGCTGGCGCCAAGTCACCCCTTCCTGTGGCCAGAGGAGCCTTGGGCGCTGGGAGCAGCTGAGCCACTGCATGGGGGGCATTCTTATTCTTATTCCCCGTCCGTGTGGGCTCGTGCTGGCAGGAGCTGCTCTGTCGCTGCAGAGCTGGGCTGGGCGGGCGGGTGGGTTGCAGCAGGTGGGGGAGCGGCAGGTGGGGGAGCGGCAGGTGGGGGGGGTGACAGGTGGGGGGGCGACAGGTGGGGTGTGCAGCTCGGGTCACTGCTGGCCATGGTGCTGGGGACCGTGTAGGGACTGGGGCAGGCAGAGCCCTGGGAGCTGTCTCCTGGTCTCTAGAATTCTGTTTTTCGTTTGTTTGTTTGCGGGCTGCTCCCTCCCCCACCCCCAGCAGTGCTCAGGGCTGCTCTGGCTTGGTGCTCAGGGGGTCGTCCACCCGGCAGTGTGTGGGGGACTGTGCCATACCTGGGGCTCACCTGGGCTCCAGCCCTTGGAGTTCTCGCCCGCCCTCATATTCAGATTTCTAATATCCTGTTTAAAGCTCCGTAAAATTAAATATTTTGAAATAAAATTTGCTTGAAGTAAAAACTCAGTGCAAAAAAAAAATACTCAAACTAAAAGTGCTCCCCTTGTTCTCATTCTCAGCCTCCAAACTCACTCTTGCCACTTCCTGAGTCGGAGGCCCGTCTCCTTCTCACGGGAGAGGTTTGTGGGCGGCTCACGGTGGGGGCGGAGGCCGGGAGGGACTTTGGACGCCCACCCCGAGCCCTCCTGGCTTCCCATCTCAGGGGCCAGGGCGCGTCCTGCCGCTCTCTAGAAGGCCCCTGCGCTGGCCGGGCCCCAGGGCTGCCCGCGGGTCACTCTGCGTCCCGACACTAACGCGCCTTCCTGCCTTTGCCTTGCAGAGCCAGATCACGCTCATGGACATCCCCGTGTTCAAAGCCATCCAGCCGGAGGTCTGTACTGTCTCCACCATGCTCGGTGGGGAGGGAGGGGCCGGGCCGCGCGGGCACACACGTCCTCCCAAGCCCGCAACGCCCCCGCAGTGGCGGCTCCCTCGCCTGTTCCGACCCCTCTGGGTCCTCCCGAGAACCTGGCCAGGGCTGGCCCGGGCGGGCAGGGCTGGGGCAGGGGGTACCCACAGCCGCCACAACCGAGTCGGGCCTGGGCCAAGTGCCCAGATCGCTGCCAGAAGGGACCTTGTCCCGTGTGCCGGTCCCCATGGCGGGGCTGCCCCCCGTGGCCAGCGCAGAACACGTTCATCTGTACGTGGAGAACACATGCGTGTTGGGGAAGAAAATACGAAAAGTGCACAGATATAAAACAGAGCTGCCGGCTCACCCAGTGGTTCTGCTCCCAGGAACACGGAAATATTAACTTGAACTGCTCCAGGCGCACTTCTGTTCACGACGGTGCTGTTTACGATAGCCGAGATCTGGGAACAGCCCAGACGTCCCACAGCAGAGGGGTAGAAGTATGCAGTATGCGGTGGTGAATAAACAAGGGAATACTATGCAGCTGTAAAGAGAGATGAGCTCTTAGGGTCGGAGCTGTACAGCAGGGAGGGCACTTGCCTGGCACACGGCTGACCTCTGCTTGATCCTGGCACCCCATCTGGTCCCCTGAGCACTGCCAGGAGGGAGCTCTGAGCATCGCTGGGTGTGGCTCAAAAACAAACAAACAAAATAGTTGAAATTCTGTTGTTTCCGTGTGGCTAGAGCTAGGTCTTTTGTTTCCGTGTGGATAGAGGTAGGAGTTGTGCTGAGTGAAATGCGTCAGAGGGAGAAGGACAAATAAGGAAATGGAAGGACCGTGAAAAGGAGCCTTTGGATGTTGATGGCAGAACTGAGGCCGCCAGGTGGTGGTGGGACAAGGGGACAGGCTAGAAGCCCCTGCGGAAAGCGGGGGAGGGGCTCTGGCTCCTGAAGGAGCCGCGGCAGCTCTGTCTACCTGAGGCAGAAGCACGGCCAGTGTCGCCCCCGAGTTCCCTCTGTCATAGTAAAAGAGCAAATGCGAATTAGCAGGGACGCGTGTGTCTCGGCGTGTTCAGGAAGGAAGGGACAGACGTCGGTGGCAGCCTTAGGAAGGTTCTGGAAATGTCTGGCAGCTGGGGGTGAGGCCTTCCCGCTAGTCAGGCTTCCTTGCTGGCGAGCAGCTGCCCGTTTCAGGACCGTCTGGACGAGGGCAGGGGCGTTGCGAGGGGAGGGGATGTGTCCAGAGTCCGGGCTGGGGTGCGGGCAGCCTGCCCCTCTCTCCCGCTTGCCCCCTGCCTTCCCGCCCAGGCCACTCTCCTTGGCCCCGCCCTGGGGAGCCTGCAGGCCCCGCGCCCAGCTCCCGGCCAGGAGGAGCGCGCCCAGCTGCAGGGACCCAGTCACACCGGAGGCGGCATGTGACTCCAGAGCCCACATACCGTGGTGCCCCCTGTCCCCGGTCCCCCGAGCAGGACCCGGAGAACAGCAAGGGCCTGAGAGCCGGGCCCCGAGCCCTGACAGGAAGCTCTCAGTGCTGAGAGCTGGGTGCAGCCCGTGGGGTGTGTGTGTGTGTGTGTGTGTGTGTGTGTGTGTGTGTGTGTGTGTGTGTGTGTGTGTGTTCGTGTCCTGTGTGGACATGTGTGCTGTGTGTGAGTGCAATCCTGATTGGGCTTCTCTGTCTTTTATTTATTTATTTCTTGCTTTTTGGGTCACCCCTGGCCATGCTCAGAGGTTCCTCCTGGCTCTGCACTCAGGAACTCCTCCTGGCGGTGCTCAGAGCACCATACGGGATGCTGGGAGGAACCCTGGTGTGCTGCATGCAAGGCAAGAGCCCTCCCCGCTGTGCTATCGCTCCAGCCCCGGGAGGCACCTTCTTGCAGTGGAGCCCCTGGCCCCCCCCAGCCGTGCCCGCGTGTCTTGCCATCCAGTTTCCAGTGCTCAAATCGTACATGTATTCGGGCAGGTGCATTCCTAATATTTTGCTGTTAACGTTGTTGTAAATTAAATTTTGATGAGATGGCCATTGCTTATTTGTAGTTTAAAGGAATAGGATCGATTTTTGTTAATTGACCTTGAATCCTGCAACTTTGCTAAACTTCTTGGACAAGTGTGGGGGGTGCTGGAGCGATAGATAGCACAGCGGTAGGGCGTTTGCCTTGCACGCAGCCAACCCAGGTTTGAATCCCAGCATCCCATGTGGTCCCCTGAGCACCGCCAGGGGTAATTCTTGAGTGCAGAGCCAGGAGTAACCCCTGTGCATTGCGGGTGTGACCCAAAAAGAAAAAAAACAGCAACAAGTGTGTGTGTGTGTGTGTGTGTGTTCCACAGAGTTTTCTGCACAGGTGATGGTGGCTCTGTAAATTGAACGTCATTTTGGGGCCGGAGCAATGGTATAGCAGATAGGCCACTTGAACTCGTGTTCGATTCCCAGCATCCCATATGGTCCCCGGAGCACCGCCATGAGTCATTCCTGAGTGCAGAGCCAGGAGTAACTTCTGAGCATCGCCTGGTGTGGCC